>NC_067489.1:64084314-64129314 GCF_947179515.1 Apodemus sylvaticus
CCTCAGAATCTTGGAAAAGCCATGCTTAATGTCTGGCTCCCACTCCTTTTCCTGTCAGTCTTCTCTCTTCATGACCAAATCCTATGCTTTCTGCCTCATACAGCCCTGAACTCTATCCATTCATCTCCTTCCCCACTAACAATATTCACGTGAAAACAGTGTTTTATAGAAAGCTGCGAAAGCCTCTTAGACTTTCTCCATTCTCCCCCACCTTCAAGTCACATTCATAAACTACCACAGAGTACAACATTATGAACCGGATGTGTTAGCGTTTGTATTGCTGTGTTGAAACACAATGACCAAAAGCAAATCGGTGGGGGCGGGGGAGTGTTTGAGCTTACAATGCCCAGGAACAGTTTTCACTGAGGACGGGCAGGACAGGAACTCTAACACGTCAAGAACTTGGAGGCGGGAGGTGATGCAGAAGCCATGGAAGGATGCTGCTTACAGCTCCCCATGGCTTGCTCAGGCTGCTTTCTTAGTAGAACCCAGGACCACTAGCCCGGGGATGGCACCGCCCACAATAGGCTGGACCTTCTGGGCCTTCCCTCATTGGTCACTAATTTAAAAGATGCCTTACAGCAGGATTTTTTTTTTTTACTGGAATCTGTCATTCTTTTTTTTTCTTTTTTTTTTTTATTCAATATATTTTTTTATTTACATTTCCAATGGTTTCCCCTTTTCTGGACCCCCACTCCCTGAAAGTCCCATAAGTCCCCTTCCCTCCCCCTGTTTTCCCACCCAACCCTTCCTACTTCCCTGTTCTGGTTTTACCCTATACTGTTTCACTGAGTCTTTCCAGAACAAGGGCCACTCCTCCATTCTTCTTGTACCTCATTTGATGTGTGGATTATGTTATGGGTATTCCAGTTTTCTAGGTTAATATCCACTTATTAGTGAGTGCATACCATGATTCATCTTTTGAGACTGGGTTACCTCACTTAGTATGATGTTCTCCAGCTCCATCCATTTGCCTAAGAATTTCATGAATTCATTGTTTCTAATGGCTGAATAGTACTCAATTGTGTAGATATACCACAGTTTTTGCATCCACTCTTCTGTCGAGGGATACCTGGGTTCTTTCCAGCTTCTGGCAATTATAAATAGGGCTACTATGAATATAGTGGAGCATGTATCCTTATTACAGGATTTTATGGAGCCATTTTTAGTTGAGATTCCCTCCTCTCAGATGATTCTAGTTTGTGTCAAGTTGACATAAAACAATCAGTACAACTGACCTTTTGTCAACTTGACACACCAACACATCACTTTTGTTTCCTGTTTTCTCTCTCTCTCTCTCTCTCTCTCTCTCTCTCTCTCTCTCTCATTAACAGAATGTATTTGTTAATTTGAATTCCTGGTTTAATTTAATGCCTGTTGAACTCAGGAAATTAGTAAATTACAAAACACCTATATCAAAGTTCTGTTTTTTTCTTTTCCTTACAGTGTTAGGGAATTTTTTTTTCTAGCCAGAAAGAAGACTGAGAGGAACAGCACAAATTGGCAGATCTAGAGAGGCAAAGAGTCCTTCCCCATCACTAAATGTTTTTAAAATTTTTCTTTACAGACATTGTATCCCAACTATAGTTCCCATTACCTCCTCTCCTCCCAGACCCTCTTCCCCCACCCCTGCTCTCCGCCAGATCCACTCCTCCTCAGTTTCCCTTCAAAAAAGAGCAAGTTTCCCAGGGATATCAACCAAACATGGCACGTAAAGTTACACTAGGACTAGGCGCATACTCTCATATCAAGGCTGGACAAGACAGCCCAGCATGAGGAAGAGTCCCAAGCACAGGTGAAAAAGTCAGAAATCCTCTCTCTGTTAGGAGTCTCACAAGAACACCAAGCTACACAACCATAGCATATATGCAGAGGGCCTAGCTCAGACTGATACAGGCTCCATGACTGTCCCCTCCAGTCTCCGTGAGCTCCTATGAGGCCTGGTTAGTTGACTCTGTGGGACATGCTCTCGTGATGTCCTTGGCTCTTCTGACTCCTAGAAACCTTACTCTTTTCTTTCGGTCTTCCTCTGACTTTGCCTAGTGTATGGCTGTGGGTGTCTGAATCTGCTCCCAACAGTTGGTGGACACTGCTTCCCTGATACAGTTGGGCTAGGCACCAATCTGTGAGTATAGCAGAATTAGAAATATCATTAGATATTAAACATCATTAGAAATCATTTTCACTGATTTTATTATTATTATTTTAATTTTTGCAAGTTGTATTCAGCTTTATCCTGGGTTTCTAGGCTGACCTGCCTCTGGTTCCTGGCCATTTATATAGTATTAGGCGTGGGCTCCCTCTTGTGCCACAGACTTCAAAACTAGACCAGTTGTTTGGCCACCTGCACACATTCTGTGTCACTAGTAGTACCCCAGCACATGGTGCAGATAGGAAATATTGTAGGTTGAAGGTTTTATGGCTGGGTTGATGTCCAGTCCCACTGCTGTAGGCCTTGCACAGGCAAGAAGATGGCCGGCTTGGACTCCATAGCCCCCATTACTAGGAGACTTCACTAGGGTCACTCTCATAGATTCCAGGGAATTCCCACAGTACTAGGTCCCCCTCAGTACCCACCTTCCCAGGGTGATTCATGAATTGCCCGTTGATCCCCTTTTTACTTAGCCTCTCTGGATCTGTGGATTGTAGCATGATTATCCTTTACTTAACAGCTAATATCCACTTATAAGTGACTACATACCATGTTTGTCTTCCTGGGTCTGGCTAACCTCAGTCAGGGTGATTTTTTTTCTAGTCCCATCCATTTGCCTACAAATTTCATCAGATCATTGTTTCTAGCAGCTGGGTAACACAATACTCCATAAGCACGTCACTTTCAATTAGAACATTTCATTTCTCATTTATGCGCAAAACAGCACATTACTATTATTAACATCACAATATAAAACATAAATAACTTGAAAAAAGTCCCACAATCCTTACATATTCAAACACATTAACATTTTGGTCTCTCTAAAATATTTAATCTCAGCCGGGCGGGTGGTGGCGCACGCCTGTAATCCCAGCACTCTGGGAGGCAGAGGCAGGCGGATTTCTGAGTTCGAGGCCAGCCTGGTCTACAGAGTGAGTTCCAGGACAGCCAGGGCTACACAGAGAAAACCTGTCTCGAAAAAAAAAAAAAAAAACTAAAATATTTAATCTCTTTGTCAAAGATATCCAAGCCCTCTTTTAAAAGTTTAACAATTTAGCTGAGGGCTACTGTGAAAATCAAAATTAAGTCAAATACTTTCTTTAAGAGAGAAGAAACAGGACAAAGTCACACTCTGGGCAAAGCAACTCCAACAATGTAAATAACTCAATGTCTGATGTCTGGGATTCGCTCCTCCGAGAGTCGTAGGCCACTCCTCACGCGCTGCCCTCCGCAGCACACACAGCTTGTCTACCAGGTTCCGGCCGGCTCCACTCCACTGCTGCTGCTGTTCTTGGTGGACAGCATGGCCCTGGCATCTCCAAAACTGCTGAGGTTCCTTGCTGAAGCTGGGCTGCACCTTCACCAGGAGCCTCTCCTTGGCTGTTCTCAAGCACTCCAGCCCTGCCACACAGTGCCAAACATCAGCTGCCGTTCATGGACCCTTCATGTCTTCAAAACCAGCACCATGTGGGTGACCCTTATGCTATCAAGTTCAGCTGCCAGCACAGCCCGAGGTACAGCCTTGTCCACTTCCAGAACACAACTTCCATGTTCTGACCTTAGGCAACAGGTCCCAGGAGACTTCACCTCAGCAATGCTGGCCTCCTCCTGCTCACAGCTGGTTCTTCAGCCCTAGCTGACCAGCATCGATGTCCCAGCAAAGGAAAGGTTTCATGTTATTAGTGCTGTTCTCCTGTCAATCACAGTCAGTCCTTCAGCGTCAGCTGACGGGACACCACAGATTCTTCACACAGAAGACCGGGTAGAGTCTTTGCTTCCCTCTGAAACGTCACAAGCCAGGCCTGCATAGTCTGTACTGCTCTCAACAGTCTGATCTTCGAAGTTTCTAAAGAACAGTTCACTAACAGGGCAGTGGTGACGCACGCCTTTGATCCCAGCACTTGGGAGGCAGAGGCAGGTGGATATCTGATATCTGAGTTTGAGTCCAGCCTGGTCTACAGAGTGAGTTCCAGGACAGCCAGGGCTACACAGAGAAACCCTGTCTCGGAAAAAAAAAAAAAAAGAAAGAAAGAAAGAAAGAAAGAAAGAAAGAAAGAAAGAAAGAAAGAAAGAAAGAAAGAAAGAAAGAAAGAAAGAAAGAAAGAAAGAAAGAAAGAAAGAAAGAAAGAAAGAAAGAAAGAAAGAAAGAAAGAAAGAGAAAGAAAGAAAGAAAGAAAGAGAAAGAAAGAGAAAGAAAGAGAAAGAAAGTGAAAGAAAGAGAAAGAAAGAGAAAGAAAGAAAAGAACAGCTCACTGAGCTCTCAACACTCAATGACTTTTCTAGCCAAGGTTCCAAAACTCCTTCCATAATCCTCCCCCACAAAACCATGGTCAGGTCTGTCACAGTGACATCCTCCCATTCCTGTGTCTTAGTTTTGACAAGCCTTAGTTACTGCTGTGAAGAAACACCATGATCAAAAGCAAATTGGGGAGGAAAGGGTTTATGTCAGCTCATACTTCCAGGTGACAGCAATCCATCCTTGAGAGAAGACAGGACACAGACTCACACAAGACAGGAACCTGGAGGCAGGAGCTGATGCAGAAGCCACAAGGGCTGCAGCTTACTTGCTTACTTCTGATGGGGAGTGCTCAGCCTGCTTTCTTAGTATCATCAGTACAGGACCACCAGCTCGGGAATGGCAACACCACAGTCAGTCACCCCCACCAATCACGTATTTAAAATAATGCCTCACAGTCAACAGTACTTCAGACCAGGAGTAACCCTACAAAGTAAATTTTCCCAATAAAAACCTCAGTGTTCATGATGTACTTCAGTTAATAGAGAGCTGGCTTAGTGTTCAGGATGTTGGTCACCACATCAATAGGGTATAATAGCTGCACCCGTTACCTTGACAACCTGAAGACAGGCAGGAGAATAAGGAATTTAGAGTAATTTTTGGCTACAGTGTGAATTCAAGGCCAGTGCAGACTACATGAGAATATATATACACATACATACATACATACATACATACATACATACATACGTACATACTTGAGTTATAATCAAAGATTAGGTTTCACACAGAGAGATTAGATAACCTTTGAAGTGTTTTCCGCTGCCTTCCCACAATAAGATCCTTTCTTACCTTTGATATTCAAAGTTGTTAAATTAAGAAACGAGATAGTTGTGGGGTGGCAGAGACTGAGGCTCTCTGCAGAGCTGAGTGCTGGTGGGACATCTCCCAGGACACGTGCCAACCAAAATAAGTCTTACAAATAGAATCACCTCTATTCACAAGCCATTTGCCCACTCTCCTGACAAATGCACAGTAGGGCATCATGAGCATCTTTCTGAGTTGTCCAAAGCCTTCCTTTTTCCCATGCATGGACAGGTGGCGTGGGTATCTGCTGAACTGTTAGCATGCTAATCTTCCTCAGGCGTTGTGACCACCAATCCTGAACTTTCCTTTGAAGTTCTTGGAGAAAAACCTGTCTAATTTAAAAGGCTAGCATATTTTAAAAACCTTTGGAGGTGTCTGAAGAGGAACAAATTGTCCTTTCCAATCAGAACTGATGTTGAGTCTACAGCAGCAAAAATCCTTTGAACTGTGGTGACCAGGAAAGAAAGCAAGCCCACATGCTTTAAGATGGCCGTTCTTTCAGATGAGACATGTCTGGTACCCCACACCTGGATCCCTCACCTGGATCCCACACCTGGATCCCACACCTGGATCCCACACCTGGATCCCACACCTGCATCCCACACCTGGATCCCACACCTGCATCCCACACCTGGATCCCACACCTGCATCCCACACCTGGATCCCACACCTGCATCCCACACCTGGATCCCACACCTGCATCCCACACCTGGATCCCACACCTGCATCCCACACCTGCATCCCACACCTGGATCCCACACCTGCATCCCACACCTGGATCCCACACCTGCATCCCACACCTGGATCCCACACCTGGATCCCACACCTGCATCCCACACCTGGATCCCACACCTGCATCCCACACCTGCATCCCACACCTGCATCCCACACCTGGATCCCACACCTGGATCCCACACCTGCATCCCACACCTGCATCCCACACCTGGATCCCACACCTGGATCCCACACCTGCATCCCATACCTGGATCCCACACCTGGATCCCACACCTGCATCCCACACCTGCATCCCACACCTGGATCCCACACCTGCATCCCACACCTGCATCCCACACCTGCATCCCACACCTGGATCCCACACCTCCATCCCACACCTGCATCCCACACCTGGATCCCACACCTGGGTCCCACACCTCCATCCCACACCTGGATCCCACACCTCCATCCCACACCTGGATCCCACACCTGGATCCCACACCTCCATCCCACACCTGGATCCCACACCTGCATCCCACACCTGCATCCCACACCTGGATCCCACACCTCCATCCCACACCTCCATCCCACATCTGCATCCCACACCTGCATCCCACACCTGGATCCCACACCTCCATCCCACACCTCCATCCCACACCTCCATCCCACACCTGGATCCCACACCTGGATCCCACACCTGGATCCCACACCTGGATCCCACACCTCCTCTTCCTCTCCTTCTCAATCTACATTATGGCTGTTGCTGCCTCTTTCACTGGAGCAGCAGTTAGTGCTCCTGCCTCTTCCTTGCAAGGACTACACAAATGCTCCAGTATGTTATCTTTTTTTAAAAAATGAGCAAAAGCTTCTATTTTTAAAGCAACAGTAGTTTGACCTGTGAATTGGGTGTCTCTTCTATAGGGATTTTTGATTTTCTTTTAGAATACTGGTATGTAAGGAATGAGATCTCCATGCAGAACCCAAGTCTAAATGTGGGTGCATTTATAAGTCATGAACACTATACATATACACATAGCCTGAATAGTATATGTTTGTCTACATTTTTGTTAATTTTTGAGATTATAATTTAATTACATTTCTCCCTTCCCTTTGCTCTAAGCTCCCCTCCCATAGACTCCTCCCTGCTCTCCTTCAAATCCATGGCCTCTTTTTTCATTAATTGCTATTGTATGCATATACACATGCATACAATACACATAAACATATGCATATATTCCTAAATATAATCTATTGAGTGCATATGTTAGTTGTGTGTATGTTTTCAGAGCTGATATTTTGGCACTGGACAACCAAGTGCTAACGGAAGATCCTTTAGGCCGGGACCATATGTTATCATTCAGGGAGCACTTGGCATTGCTGGAAATCCAAAGTTGTTCCTGAGCTGTGGCTATGGCTGTGTCTGTGGCTGGAGGTGACTTTTAGAGATCAGTACCAACTTAATATAGCAGACACTGGCCCAGTAGTTGCTGATAGGCAGGGCTCTAGATCTGCCTTCTTCACTGGAAGTTATGTTGAAGAAAATCATGTATCTGAAGCAAATTTTCCTCACTTCACTTGTAAAACTGAAAGCCCTAGACTCTCTGCCTTCTGGGGGCCTTTTTTATATTGTTTTCAAATGTCATGATCTGTCTTTGTGCATTAGGTTAACTGAAATGTGCTTCTATACAGGGCTTCTTGTCACATCAGTCATGGCTTATTTACACTGAATTTTACATTTAATTTTATTTAAGAACTAATTTTAATACTAAAAGAAATGAAGTATGCACTGTGCTGTTTAATTTATACAACAGAAAAGGGGGGGGGGGAGCCAAGAGCATCAGCTCACAGGTGCAGTCAGTTTGAAAAATGAGTAATCAAAGCCCCAGCTGGATCTATTCCAGATGATCAGCACTTTTTTAAGACATAGGATGTCCCTGCAGCTTCTGGTTCTCTGCTGGGTGATTCAAAGGCTTTAGATGCATTCTAGTTGTTTTCAGTCACATGACAGGACACACCGAGCATGAAGAAATAGCACCCTTCAAAGAGAGACCTAGAAATTGTTGGTTTAAGAGTAAAGAAAAAAATGTAATTGCATGACCGGCAGCTACATTACAAACCCACCTGCAACCTTCTGGTTTCTCCAATTTGACTGAAAGAGAAAACAGAAAATGAGATGTTAAAGACATCCCAGCCTGTGTGCCAAAGAGAAGGCCAGAGACCTCGTTCTACTTCCAAGGGAAATAAATGCATTTTGTTTTATGTTTTTGTTTTTGACAAAAGATATCTGTAAAAAGCAAATGCATTTGAAAGGACCAGGGGACAGCTGTCCAGTTTGTAAGTGGCTGTCTTTTGATTGATACAGGTCACATTAAGAGCTCCCTAGCAAATCAGTGCACATGCTCGCTCGCGCCTTCTGGTTAAAGGCCTTTTCATTGATTTCTGGTGCCTCTTTTTTGTGTATCTCTGGTGAAAAGAATTAAAATGGCCAGGGATGCAGGGGCATATGGTGAGGCTCCACACCAACAGCATGGCTGTGGCTAACTTGACTCCAGACCTTCTGGATTCTGGAAGCATCCATAACCTGGAGCTGTGAGAAAGATTTGAATGTGGGCGCCACGAAAACTGCTGCTCTTCGTGTGTGGCTTAACCAGCCAGAGACATGGGGCACGCAAGTCATTTGGGCCACCACAACAGCTGTTCACAGGCATTCAAATCACTCTGATCTCCTGCACTTTGCCAGTTTACTGCAGTGTTGATTTCTCTTAACTAAAAGCAAGAACCCAGTGGGTGGGAGTAACTTTGCCTCCATCCTAAAGCAATGTATCAGTTGGTCTTCACTATATAAAATGCATCAGAAGGCAGTGACGTAGAATGGCGACCGTTTACTTCCCCCCATTCTGTGCTTTGGTTAGGTGTTTGTCCTGGCCTGAGCCAGGTGGCCTCCTCTGTACTGTCAACTGTTGCACCTGGACAGGGCTGGCATTCCAACAGCAGCTGCACAGTCAAGCCTAATAGGTTCCTTTACTTGTCTGGTAGTGACGATGTTGTCAGCTAGAATGGCAGATGCAGCTAAGCTGTGTGGAGTTTGGCTATTTTTCCTAAAGGTTTATTTATTTGTGCTTGCGTGCATATGTGTGTGCACGTGCTGGTACACTGGAGGACAGAAAAGGGAAACTAGATAAACAAGTTTTGACAACATAGATGCTGGGAACTAAGCACCTCTCTTTTTGAAGATTACCAGCTGAGCATCTCTCCAGCTTGGCTTTTGTTATTCTAACCATCGAGCATACCGATTGCCTACCTCTGTTTTGCAGTTCACAAAGGAGCAAGATGGCTTAGCCAGGAGAGACACCTGCACCAAGCCCAAGGCCCTAAGGTTGATCCATGAGACCATAACGCCCAAGTAACTTCTCCAAAGGAGTAACTCCGGAAGTCCTAACTATCCCCAGCACCTCTCCCAATTTAATATTCTCAGTCCTTCCATTTGCTCCAAAGTGGATCAACATTATTAGTATTTCTAGTGAAATTCTATGTAGACAATTAAAAGTATTTTGAAAAAGGCATTTGCCTTTTCAGACAATAAAACCTTGTTTTTTCTTTATATACCAACCTCAGAGGTTGGCCTAGATTGCCATGGTAATAGGGATCATGGAGTTTCTGCAGGGATTCCTTTACAGGAAATAATGTCACTAACTGAAGCATGGATTCTGTGTTTGTCAACGGCCATAAATGTAATCTTCTACTCATGGGGGTGAGCTCTAATGAATCAGTAGTTTATTACAAAGAGGATGGGGCAGTTAATGAGGCAGACTTAACCAGTATTAGGACAGGGTACACTTGGTTTCCAATGCTACACAGATGGGGCATCAGATAAAGTATAAGAGAAAAGCTAGATTAGAAACATATAGGAGATTAGAGAATACGTCAGGGGAAACTATCAGATTCTAGGCACAAAACCTTTCTTATACATTATAAGGCTGCAGAGCTGGATCTGAGCAGATGGCTCACCAAGTGAAAACACTTGCCTTGCGAACCTAGGGACTGGTGTTCCGATCCCCAGCACCCACGTACAGGCTGGCGGGTGGTGGCCTGATGCAATCCCAGCACACAGGAGGTAGCGACAGGAAGTCCCTGGAGCAAGCTGGCCAGCCCAAGTAGTCAAGTCGGTGTGCTCGGGGTTCAGGCTTTGCCTCAGTAAGATGAGGAAGACTCCCAATATCAACCTATGGCCTCTACACATATGCACACATACATGTGTCCTGACACACATGTGCTCTTACACATGCAGACATACATACATATACCCATATATACCATGAACATGCAAAATGATGCAATGTATTTGTGGACATAAGGTTTCCATAAATACATAAATTACAAGTTTCCAAATGTTTTAATGCTGACAGAACCTTCGGTTCTGTAATCTGACCTAAGCATACACCTGAATCCATGGAAGAAACCCTAACAATATATTCTTTTATACCAGATTTCTTTCTTTCTTTTAAGAGTGATTTTGGAGTAGAGTCCACTATAAAAACAATCTTGGACCACTGCTTCTTGCTCTTTTATTTCTTTGCTAGAGATCTATTGTGAGCATCTCTTTGTTAGCTTTAACTCGAGCTAAGAGTTTTTAACATATTTTCTTCATTGTAACCAAGCTAAACATGCTGAATTAATTAAATCATAAAGTAGTTGAAGGAAATTCCTTGGCTATCCAGAAAGTCTCTAGTAAGTTCTATGGCATACTCTTGACCTACTATAAAAATAAGTTTCAGATTTGATTAGGAAAGAAGCACAGAAAAACAGTTAGGCGACCGAAATAGGGGAACAAGATTAGTGGGGCAGCAGCCTTGGGGGGATGCTTTCTGCGAACAGTACAAATCCATTTAAGTTCAGACTGCCCCCACTCCCGTTTTTCAAAGGAAAAAAGAGGTAACAGACAAAAAAAATTTTGTTTGTTATTAAGATGTAGGAAATCGTATTTCACAAATACTAGCCCCACAAGTGACCAGTAGGACAGAAAATGTGAGCACTTTTGCCAGGGTACTGAAGTTTGTATTAGTTGGTTCAATAGAAAGCAATCTTCATACCCACTACAACTGAGAATGAATTGTTTTTGGAGAAGTGTGAATATACCAAAAATGGTCACTGTTTCATAGTTTGGGTGACTGCACACTGATCCCCTTCCCTTTGCCTGACATAGCTCAGGGAAGCAGGTACAGTTGGTAGGGATCATGGTGGGAAGTAGGGACACCGAATTAGAAATGACAACTTGATAACAACACTCTCTCTTTCTCAAAGGTGTGCTGGAATGGCCATTTTGGACAAAACTGGTTGTGGTGGCTATTGGCTTCACGGGAGGTCTCGTCTTCATGTATGTACAGTGTAAAGTCTACGTCCAACTGTGGCGCCGGCTGAAGGCCTACAACCGTGTGATCTTTGTGCAGAATTGCCCTGATACTGCCAACAAACTGGAGAAGAACTTCCCGTGTAATGTGAACACGGAAATCAAGGATGCTGTGGTTGTGCCTGTGCCACAGACAGGTTCAAATACACTGCCAGCTGCAGAGGGAGCCCCGCCTGAGGTCATACCAGTCTGATGGAACAAGAGGGGAACTTCTTCACAGAAGGCTCTTCACAGCCCCCAGCCACTACAAACAGAAGTGCTTCTGCTCTGGGGGCTTCTTTATCTTCTCCTTTTCTCTACTGACTTGTCATGACTTGGAGCCAAAAGGAAATGAGAAGAAAATAACAAATGACCAGGATCTCCAGAAGCAGAGCCTGCGGTGGGACCTGGAAAAGGGGAGTGTCTTGGGGAATGAGTTCATAAGGCATGGTTGGCACAAGCCAGTCTTCCAGAGCGATGGACGCGTGATACTCCTTCAAGTAGTGCAGAGGAAATCCCTGAACAGACTTCAACTGCAATGTATACTTCTTTGTATGGTTCTGTAATGTTAGCCTTCTCCACTGGAAATCAGACACACACACACACACACACTCACACACTCACACACTCACACACACAATCTGGGCTTAAGCCTGAAATTGTGTGCCTCATCCCTAAGTCACACCAGAAGCAAACTTGGAGTACTTGAGAGGGTTGTTTTTTTTTTTAATACTTTGACAGCTGATTTCTCTGGCTATTGTGAAGTCTGGTTATTTTGACAGATGCATGTTTTTAAATGGATGCAATACACTTTTGAAGATAGAAATGTTTGAAATTTTGTTAAAATGAAGGAGAGATTTTCAGAGCATTGTGGAGTTTAGCTATCATTGTTTTTTGAGCAACTATCATGCCATATTTTTGATTTTTTTCTGGTCCCTATTACACAGTACTTAACAACATATAACATGAGCTACAAAATACAACCACAGTTGTAAATTTTAAATCTCCTAGTGTGCCCCATTAGGAAAAGTAAAAATAAATAAGTCAATTGATTTTCGCTGTTTAGTTAACACTATATATACAAGTTATTTCATGTCATCAATTATAAAATAGCTTTCATTATTTTCTTGAACCAAGTCTTCAAAATTCTGCATGTATTTATGGCACACTTCAATATGAATGAAGTGTGTTGGACAGGATTTAAATAACAATATTGGTTAGCAGAGTCCTTGCATTAGAAACTACATTTGTTTCATTTAAGTTGATTATTTTAAAGCAGCAGTTTAATCCATTATTCTGCTGTGCAGTTTCATTTAAAGGTGACAATTTACAAAGCACTAAACTCACCAAATTATGTATTCTGGCTTGATGTCAACCTAGTTTCAAAGGGGTGAATAAAACCAAAAGTGCAAGAAGTCAGTAAAATGTGTAGCAATGTTATGAAGTCAACTTCTATATAGAAGCTATAAAGTAACTAAGATAGGGAAATAAATTATTTTGCTACTAAATCAGGTGTGTTAAGGTTTTTAAATTCACATGGAGGGTCAATGTGACATGGGTATTTTAATTAAAGATCTTAACCCCATGTTTAAACCTGATAGTATTTCCCTCACTCAGCTCAAAAGTAAAAATATCCTGTACAATCCATGGTGAGCGATAGGCCGGGTTGTTGGCTCAACAGCTGATTACTGTGCTCTACACAGATTCAGATAAACTGATATGAATGATCAACTGCAATGAGCTGGGTAAATACAAAGTTACCTGACAAAAAGAGATGATCACCTTTTTTAAAAGTGACTTTTGTTGTTGTGAGCTGTGATTATTTATTATCCTGAAAAGGCAGAGATGGCCCTAAGAACCAAAGCATGGGCATCAGGTTGCACAAATGTGGGTTCCACACTCATGCACTTTGTAATCATCAGTGGTTGTTCTTCATGGATGATGAAGGAAAAGGAAAAACAAAAGGATCTTTCAACGGGAAGAGTATTTGTAGTGATTGACACTGGGTCCACATAGTCCCACCCTTAGAAATAAAGACATAGTGAACAATGTTAACTGTGTGTGTGACATGTATATTCATGTATATATGCAAGAGAAATGTTAAGGTCAAGTCAAGGAAAGGTTAAACACTGGTCTTTCTTAAAACTCGGGGGGACATGGACAAAGCAATGGACATAAATAATCTGGACCAGGCCTTCAGCACAAATGACAGAAGCTTTGTATTAACTTCCTGCCAACTTTCCACTTTAAATATTTAAGAATAGGAACAGCAAAGGGAGGATGGATTGTCCATGACTTCACACAAAGGGACTGACCATCATTCAGTGTTTCTGTATAGTTCCCCTTGCTCTTCCTATGATGACAATTTGATGTCTACCAATACTGCACAAGGAGGGGTCTACCTCTTCTTGCAAGTGCAAACTAAAATTGGTTTACCTTTTTACAGCAGGAGGAAATGAATTATATACCTGAATTACCACAGAAAGCACTGTTTACAACCAAGATGGATATTTGAATAGCTTGTTTCACAGAGGAAGGCAGTTGGCTACACCTTATTTTGCAAGATGTACACCAGCACTAAAATAAACAGAATAAAAAGTAGAGACAAGCTTTGCTACATCAATGAGAAAAGATAGCAAGCTGTTTTAAAGTGATAGCTAAATGCTTCAAGTAAACTATCATAAACTTTGTCTTTAAATGAGTATTTGATAGAACTCTAAGGTATGTATCACTCAGTGATTATTCTGGTATCTTTTGATGCTTTGAAACCCACAAATTTTTTCCTCTAAATTATTACCTGAAATGACTATGATTCACACAATCTGCCCTAACTATTCATATATAGAACAGCAGTGTTGGCGCTGGGCATGGTAGGTACACACCTGTAATCCCAACACTCTAAGCTTAGGATCTCAGGGTTATCCTCTGCTACATAGTAAATCCCAAGTAGAGGCCAGCCTAGGCTGCAGACCTTTCTCCAAACGTAAAACAAACAAAAAAGGTTAAGACTCAAAGAATAAAGCCAGTATTGAAAACATCTTTTCACAATGTGTGGTAATGGTTTTTCCCTTAATAACAAAGAAAAGGTTTGGTTTTGATGGCCTGACTTACTGCTCAAGGAGAAAACCCAGCTTGACAGAATGGCATTATTTTGAAGTGTGTTTACCTGCTCTCATGTAAAAAATAAAGTGACATTGAAACAAAATTATCCCTGAGTTTAGACTTTCAAACTGGATTTTTATAAACACAACATGAAGCTGTGCTGTGAGAAACGTCATGAACCAGACTTCGAAAATGCTTTCTATCAAGAGCTGATATTTTCACTGGGTGCAATTATTCAATGAGACGTGAATTAAAGCATTTAAGGTGACGCCCGGGATGGAAGAGGTGCATTAGTGGGTACACTTTCTGCTCCCAGAGGCTCCTGCTTGATTTCTCAGCATCCACATAGCAGTTCACAGCCACCTAAAATCCTAAGAGTCCCAACGACCCAGGACATTACAATGCAGACATCAGTCTTTCTCAGAATGTCCCAGGATCAAAACTTCATTTAGAGCCGTTGATGCTACCGGTGATGATATCCTGCAGGAGAACCCTCATTCATACCTATAATTTTTCTTTTTTGAGGACATGGGTAACCTCCATTTGTTCTTCAGCTAAAAAATGAGGCCATTAATACAATGACATCATTAAGAGAAATCACAAAGGCGAGGGGTGGGAGACCATTCATTCCATCTGTCAGGTATACGTTGCCTTGCCTTACCAATGGATGTTTTGGAGCAAATACTAAGTGTAGAAGCTAAATCCTACTATCATTATTGTAACTGGTCAGCCCAATGGTGCTATTTTCCATAACAATACACTAAAGTGAAGCTATTCAGTTAGACTGCAATGTATCCCCCATATCTGAAGAAAGCCCATGTTGAAATTAGATATAACATTCAAACAAAGGAGAAAATATTAAGTGTGTGCAATTTTTGAGATTGGGCATTTGTACATTTTTAGTTTTACGTAATTGTCTTTCATTAACAATTTACTGTTTGTGAGTAATCTGTGCTTAACAAACTAAGAAAACTAATTATCTGTGAAAGACTTTGTATATTAAACAAATGCTCCAAATCTTGGCTGTAGTTTCTCTGCTTTCTGTCTACTGTGCTGGGACTCTTAGCGTTGTATTTACAACAGGTTTTTCTAATGAAACCCTTGAATTCTTAATTTAAGATTTGATAATGGTCTAAGTTTTTAACTAGAATCTGAACATACTTATGCCAAATCTATGGTGACTAATGTGTTATTTCTGGAAATTTTGGGGGCTCCACCTAGAACATCACATTACTGGGGAAACTGGGGACCCCTTTCAGGGTTCTTAGTCTTGTCAATAAAATAATTTCAGATCAGACTCAGAAAGAAGCTCCAGGTCAATTCGATTAGACTTTAATCAACAACCAAGCAGGCAAGCTGGAAATCACAGCAGCTACCTCAAGGGAGAGAATAGGAAGTTGGAGAGCTATCTTAGTCACGGTTTCCATTCCTGCACAAACATCATGACCAAGAAACAAGTTGGGGAGGAAAGGGTTTATTAGCTTACAGTTCCAAATTGCTGTTCATCACCAAAGGAGGTCAGGACTGGAGCAGGGCAGGAAGCAGGAGCTGATGCAGAAGCTGCTCTAGGTCCCATGCTGCTCTCCTTGCCTGCAGCCGAGGGAGTTTTGGTAGAGACTTCCAGGCTGGGAAAACTCAAGTTTGTAGCTTTGTCAAAGAAAAGAACTTGAAGACAAGTCAACATGAAGCAGAGCCCAACTCGTTACAAAGTTTAAAAAAAAAAAAAAAAAGCAAGTCCACCCAAGATGTGCCTGCTTCCTTAGGGTCACCTCACATTACTGGGGAAATTGGGGACCCCTTTCAGGGTTCTTAGTCTTGTCAATAAAATAATTTCAGATCAGACTCAGAAAGAAGCTCCAGGTCAATTCGATTAGACTTTAATCAACAACCAAGCAGGCAAGCTGGAAATCACAGCAGCTACCTCAAGGGAGAGAATAGGAAGTTGGAGAGCTATCTTAGTCACGGTTTCCATTCCTGCACAAACATCATGACCAAGAAACAAGTTGGGGAGGAAAGGGTTTATTAGCTTACAGTTCCAAATTGCTGTTCATCACCAAAGGAGGTCAGGACTGGAGCAGGGCAGGAAACAGGAGCTGATGCAGAAGCCATGGAGGGATGGTTCTTACTGGTTTGCTTCCCCTTGTTTGCTCTGCCTGCTCTCTTATAGAATGCAAGAATACCAGCCCAGAAATGGTACCACCCCCAAGGAGCCCCCTCCCCTTGATCACTAGCTGAAAAAATGCCCCACAGCTGGATCTCATGGAGGCACTTCCCCAGGTGAAGCTCCTTTCTCTGTGATGACTCCAGCCTGTGGCAAGTTGACACAAAATCAGCCAGTACAAGAGCCATGTAAACTCAGTGTTCAGCAATGGGTGTCGGCCGCGATCAGAACAAGCAGCTGCATGTCTGAGGGCGTCAGGGTAAAAGTGAAGAGAGCCCAAGGGGTGAGAGAAAGCACGCTCACGTTCAGAACCATGTTGGGGGTTTGGGGAGGAAGAACAAACCAAAACAAACCACCCTTTTCAGAGAGCTTCATGGCAACTCAGTAGTAACTGTACCTGGGCTCAGCTTCCTGGGGGAAAAGTACATCGTCTCACTAAAGGCTTAGTTAATCCTATCTCTTTAGCATCAATTAAAGGGAACTGGCTTTCTAAAGGGTAGTCCTTTACCGAGCTGAGGGACCAGCCCAACTGGATTAACTCAAGTCTTGGGTAACTTGACCAGTAGATAGCATTCTTTCGATCAAGAAGAAATAGTGATTTCCCTTAGTGGGCCTCAAAACCAGTTAAGAATAAATATACAATAGCGCATGGAAACAGTAAAGTTCCCAACCCCACCTTTGAAAAAGTGTAAGGAGTCTGAGCAGTAGGTGAGTGTCCATGCCCAGCTGCTCTAGGTCCCATGCTGCTCTCCTTGCCTGCAGCCGAGGGAGTTTTGGTAGAGACTTCCAGGCTGGGAAAACTCAAGTTTGTAGCTTTGTCAAAGAAAAGAACTTGAAGACAAGTCAACATGAAGCAGAGCCCAACTCGTTACAAAGTTTAAAAAAAAAAAAAAAAAGCAAGTCCACCCAAGATGTGCCTGCTTCCTTAGGGTCACCTCAAGTGTGTTTACAATGAATGTTTACATATTCATACACACACATATTCCTGCAGGTTCCCAAGTTACACTATCTAGAGAGTAACTTGCAACAGTCTACAAGAATAGAGTTATAGAAAGAGTTCTGTCTTGCATAATCACATGAAAGGTTTCAGGCAAGATCTGGCTCTCAGAGAAAACAATACGGAGTACGGTTTGCTTGCCTGTGAAAAGAAAACAATGCAGCAAAATAATACAGGAGCTGTTTAATATAGAGATCCAGTAGCTGAATATCAGCACGCTAGCAATGATACAGTTACAGACCTTGAACAAGTAGTAAAATAATGATCTTAAAGAACTTAGTGGGCAAACAGTTAAGTCACTATGCAGTACAGACAGTCCACATGACCCCCGAAATGCACATGCGGCAACAGCCTTTTGGCTGGTCCTCACCAACAAAGATCTGCTGCCTGGAAATAGACAGGAAAGAATCACCTAAGTGTGCTTCCTGAACTGATATTTTAAGATGTATTAGTTACTTTTATGCAGCTATAATCCAAATTCTTAAGTGGAGTAAAACCAAAAGAGAAGTATATTCTGACTCAGTTTTAGGACTTCTGTTTGTTACAGTTCCTGCAGCAACTTGGCAAGGACTTCTTGACTGGTGACAAGACTTGCCTGGACCCAGGGTGGGTAAAACCTTCAAAGACCTGCCCCTACTGACATTCAGGCCCCAACTAAGACATGCTCTACAATTTTCAGAATAACACGAGAAGGTGGAAATTGAGGGCCTTTGACCATCCCAAAATGAATTTAGTTAAACACCATGGCTCTTTAGATAGTCTCCATGGTCCTTGAATAGTCCCAATACTGTTCAAAAGTCCGAATTTTCTTGTGAGAACCAACCCAAATTTAGGTGATTCTCTGTAAAATCAAAAAACAAGTGACTTGTAATCCCCAGTGGCACAGAGTAAAATGCCACTCTAGAAGCCCATCAGTGCCATGCTAGGGAGTATCTGCCCCCTAGGGCAGTTGGTGGCCATGGGTCGGCAGTGCTGCCCCCTACAGAGTGCCACTTGAGCTCACAGGGACTCTTGAGACAGAGTGCCTGTTGTGAGCATAAAGAGAAAGAGGCACCCCTTCTTCAGAGGCACACACACTGGTATAGTATAGACTAGTTTATTCAGGGCATGGGATGGGAGTTAGGGTGGTAGTAGAGGCAGAGAAAGGGAGAGAGTAGAGAAGCAGAGGCCGGCCATGACTATGTGGAGAGACAGGGGAGGGGAGCCCAAGAGGGGGCAAGAGAGAGGCAAGAGATGAGGAGGGGCTGAGCAGCCTCCTTTATAGTAGGCTAGGCCAACTGTGGGGAGGGGCACACCTGGCTGTTGCCAGGTAACTGTGGGTAGGGGCACACCTGGCTATTGCCAGGTAGCTGTGGGTAGGGGCATACCTGGCTATTGCCAGGTAGCTGTGGGTAGGGGCATACCTGGCTGTTGTCAGGTAACTGTGGGGAGGGGCATACCTGGCTGTTGCCAGGTAGCTGTGGGTAGGGGCATACCTGGCTGTTGCCAGGTAACTGTGGGGTGGGGCTTAGACAGAACCCTAACAGTGCCTGTTCACCTTCTCTACCCACCATCCCTTCCACACAGCACTGGGATTATGGGCACACACCAACAGCCCCTGCCTTACTATGGGTGCTGGGACTCAGGCGCTCTGCAGCACTAGACTGACTAGGCCATCTTACCCCTGTTTGTTTCACTTTCCCCTTCTACGAAATTCAGGTCACACGGCCACTGAAGATCACTGCTGTTTTCAGTAAGTTTTAACTGTGACCCTGGCTGGAGTTTATGTATTTGAAAACTGCCCCTCTCCCATGTTCAGAGTTGAGAGGGCTTTAGGGTAACATACAGACCTTCCTCTTTGCCGGTTTCCTATCTTGCCTGCTGCATCCTCCTCCGATATGTTTCTATCACTATGATGTTGGCCATGATGTGATGCCAACATCACATCATGATGTGATAGAGAGGCATCATCAGAACTGCACTAAGTTATTATTTCGACTCTCGGCTAAGTTCCCAGTATCAGGTTTTTAGCTTCCATGAAAAGCAGACTATTACAATCTCTGTATTTTAAAAGCAATTTAAAGAGAATTCTTAAATAAAAACTATAAAGCTATTTTAAAACTGCAAATACTTCTTTGAGAGTGGGTTCAATAGCAAATTCTTACATACAGATAATTGCTAAAATAAACTTTATTTGTGTGTGTGCATGGTGCATGTACACACTTCCCATGGAGTGCATGTGGACGTTAGAAGAAAACTTGTAGCAACTGTTCTCTTTAATCCATGGATTCTCGACTCAAGCTTCGGCAGTCAGGCTTGGTAGCAAGGCCCCTCGTGCCGAGCCATCTCCCCAGCACACACACAAGTGACTGCGCCACAGTCAGTGAGCATGATGTGAGCGTTTCAGGTATTTCAATGAGGGCTGTCAGGCACTGCGGTCATTTCTTCATCTGTGTCACTTGATTCACTTACTGGTTCCAGTCTCCCATCTGTAGCTTCTCCAGTTTCCCCTGATAGTTCTAATTCTCCTAAATCCTTTTCTATATTTAAAATATTTTTCTGTTTGCGCTTCTTAGGAACTGCATCATTAGCACAAAGTTTCCTCATTTTGATGTTTGGCAATTTCTTCAGATCAAAATCCCATTCCCTAGAAAAGATAGTACAGTGCTGAGGGTGGTAATGACAACACCAGGACAGTCACTGTCAGCTTTGCCCGCTGCACAGGGCAGCCTTTCAACAGAGTTCACGTGCATGAGAAAAAAGCATCAACATTAAGGAAGGGGGTGCAACATCCCAAGCCGAAAGACTCGCCGCATTGCTACAGTAATTATTGCCTCACGGAATCCTATACAATCTACACTGAAAAAATGCACAAGAAAACCCCAGGCTCTGTGTGGTTTCCTCCCCTAAATATTCTCCTGTATCAAGCTCCATGATCTGAAGACCCTCACAAGTCAGAATTATGTCACAACTAGCAAACCTCTAAACGAAATCAGAGGCAGACATTCTTCTCACACACAGGCGCACTGCAACTGAATCATTAAGAAAAACACACTCGCGTTTTTGTCCGCTTGTAGGACAATTCTATTTTCAATCATCGCATGCGAGAAGTCTGGAGGCCACGTCAAAGAAGCGCTGACACACTATACGCATCTCCTCACAGTTCTCAGTTTCTTTGAAGAAGTAGCATACACACTGCTTCAAAAGCAACGAACCATTTTGTTTCCATAATGCCTGGATTTAAATTTATCCAATTTCAATTCAGAAAAAAAAAATCAGACTCCCTAATATGTTTTAGTAAAAACCAAAATTATTAATGAAAAGCATTTTCTACTATACAGAATCTGCTTGAAAAATGAAAATCTGAGTTTCTACAGCTCAGTGGTCTCTATGGTTACCAGAATAGAATCACAGAGCCCTGGACCAAAGGTTCTCAAGGACAAAACTCTCACCCTTGCATTGGTTTCTATTCATTTGTTCCAGTTACTGTTAAGAAATACAAATTAGCATCAGGGGAGAACAGAAACATCCCTAACATATTACATGGGATTTTAAAACTATTCTGGAAAAGAAAAAGTATCAATAGCAACAGCCAAGTGCACACTAGGTTCGCAGACAGATACAATCACACCAACAGGAAAGAATGTCAACAGAACGCTCTCTGCTCTCATTTTCACTAATGTCTTTACTCAGGGAAGTTCATGTATTGTGCATTTCACATAAAACTTTGAAGGAATTCAAATACTTACCGGAAAGTCTGCAGAGTATTAGAGTCTAAAATGTCTGGGATCTCTGAAAAAGAAAAAATTAATATCCATTAGGCATTTTCTAAATTTAGTTAATAGTTTCCCTCTTATCTGACAACATGGCAGCTGATGCTAATAAAAAGAAAAACAATTTAAATATAGGCATGAATGAGCCGTGTCTGTGTATGTCATGTATGTGCATGTGCCTGCAGAGTGCAGAGTGTGCTTCCCCTAAAGCTGGAGTTACAGCTTTATGAACCATCTAAACTGGCTGTGTGCTGAGCCATCTCTCTAGTCCCAAAGAAAAACATCTTCAAAGCACTGCTACTATTAACACAAGAACTGCACTTGGAAAGAACAGAGTTCAATGTGCAGGGATAACATAAGGATTCCGTTACACAGAGTTTATTAGCAGACTTGTGAAATACATCAGCATATTCAAACAAGTATGGATATTTTTATTTTGTAGTGCTATGAAAAACAAGTTATTAAGTACTTACCTTATGTCAAATTGGCAGAACTTACCAGATTTCAATGATTATTTAACATGAAAGAAAAATCACATTACTCAAAATATGAAAAATTTAGAAAGAATTTTAATCCTGAGGACCTCAAAAAAGTCCATACAATTTAAATTACCCTGTAACCTCAAAGGCAACCACGGGAGCTCCGAGGTTGCCTTTGAGTCTCAGACATGGACTTTTAAAGTAGTAATGGAATTTTAAAAAAATTTTAAAGTTGGATTGAATGTATTTTTGCATTAGAAAATGGCCATTAGAGTTGAGAGACAGGGCAGGAAGGCACATTTAAAGTAATGTGTTTGGGTTTCAAGTTGGCAAAGAATAGAACTATGGTCTATACTGGCTGGTTTTGTGTGTCAACTTGACACAGGCTGGAGTTATCACAGAAAGGAGCTTCAGTTGGGGAAGTGCCTCCATGAGATCCAGCTGTGGAGCATTTTCTCAATTAGTGATCAAGTGGGGATGGCCCCTTGTGGGTAGTGCCACCTTGGGCTGGTATTCTAGGCTTGTACAAGAAAGCAGCAAGCAAGCCAGTAAGAAACATCCCTCCATGGCCTCTGCATCAGCTCCTGCTTCCTGACCTGCTTGAGTTCCAGTCCTGACTTCTTTGGTGATCAACAGCAATGTGGAAGTGTAAGCTCAATAAACCCTTTCCTCCCCAGCTTGCCTCTTGGTCATGCTGTCTATGCAGGAATGGAAGCCCCGACTGAGACCTTAGCCTCAACTGTCAACTTGATGAGCTCTACCATCACCTGGGAGACAGGTGAGGAATGCTCTGGGGAATTTATTTTCATCAGGTTAACTGAGGTATGAAAACTTGTCCTACATATTGGTGGCACCTGGGCTGGGTTACATTGTCATGTCATCCTGTGGCCCCCAACTCCCACCCTGCAAAAAAGAGAACTTAGCAGCAGCATTCATTGTGGTTACAACGAATCCTACTGCTGTGTGTGATGTCACCACTACAACAGGCTTAAGCTTTGAGCCAAAGCAAACCTCATGGAGCGAGCTTTTGCCAGAGTATGTCATCACAGTGACAGGAAAAGGCACCAAGCACAGCATCTTAGATTCCCAGAAGGCAACTGCAAGAGAACATCACAGGAGCAGCAGAGGCGCCCCGCCTGTAGCGGTACAGTGTCACATATTTCTGAGTTAATTCTGTCCTTTTTAAACCAGAGAAACAAATCTTCTGTTGTATTTAAGAGCTTTGAGACAGGCTCTCAAACTGCCAGGAACTCTCAGAACTTTCCCTGCCTCTTTCCACAAGGCCTGGGTCGAAGCTTGTGTGCTACCATGCCTCCTTCTGGTTTACTTTAAACTGAGGTGTCCTCTTTATTCTCTGGTGGGCTAGAGGGATCAGGTATGGATATGTCTAGTTCCAAAACCAGGCTTTCCTTGTTTTAAAAAGAGGAAGTTCAGACACTTCTAGTATTACCCAGAAGTTCTTTTGCAATCTCATATGTTCATGTTCTTTATATTAAACTTGAATTTTAATTTTACTATTAAATATTTTACCTACTATTTTGATTTAACCTGTCCAACATGAGTGAGGACAGTGACATGACAAACTTTAATGCCCTCCCAGTTCTGCAGAGGACAGCGGCTGCTGCGCTGATGCAGACTCTGCCACCAGGTCCTCTGGTTTCTTAAGCCACAAAGCTGTATTTATCAGAGGAAATCATTATTTTTTAAAATTAGTGCGGTCTCCCAGGAGTGCTGACACACCTGTAAGCACAGGAAAGACCACTCACTACTTCTGCTCAAATTCCTGGCCCAAGAGGGACCCACCCTGAGCCATCAGGACACAGAAACCAAGGAACAGTCGGGGACAGAATCCTCGGAGCAGACCCTGTGCCACAGCCCTTCATACCCAAATTCCCCCCAGAGAGAACTGGTCTCCCAGGAGTACTGACACACAGGCTTGCAGGAGGGACAAGCCAGTCAGAAACAGCAAGACCAGCTAACACCAGAGATAACCAAATGGCAAGAGGTAAGGGCAAGAACATAAGCAACAGAAACCAAGGCTACTTGGCATCATCAGAACCCAGCTCTCCCACAATAAACCCTCGATAACCCAATACACCAGAAAAGCAAGACTGTGATTTAAAATCACATCTCATGATGATAAGGACTTTAAGAAGGACATAAATAACTGCCTTAAAGAAATACAGGAGAACAAAGGTAAACAGGTAGAAGCCCTTAAAGAGGAAACAATTACAGGAAAACACAACAAAACGGTTGAAGGAATTGAACAAATCCATCCAGGATCTAAACAACAGTGACGGTAAGGTAATCAGTCAAGTATTATCCGCAGGCTGTGTACGCTTTAAAGAGCCACCACTGTCCCACTCAGCGATCTGCCCTTTTGCCAGTTATTAACATGCTGTCCTTACACTGGAGCTGTGGTCTGTCAAGCAAGTCACAATGGTGGGAGGAGGGACTCAGATGTGTGTAGAGACGGACAAGTAACAGCCTCATGGGGAAGGCAAGCTGGGTGGGTGCTAGAAGTGAGTCAGTCACAGTAGACAGCTGTCAACTGTCACAAGGAAATGAAACTGATAGTATTCTATGCATGAACAAAAAGAAACTACAAGATCAAGACAAATCAATAAAACAGAACGTTGAAACTCACTGTGAGTCAGATACTGTTTTGAAAGGGCAAAGTGAACGTGAGAATACACACCAAAGCCATAGCCTTCGTACTGCTGCCGCTCACGCTCCATGGTCTGCTTGATGGCGGCCTCGCGGGAATGGTGCCGCCTTCCCTGCCTGTCCTTGATGCTGTTGTGTAACTCAATCTGCTCCAGCTCACTGCTGAACCGAGCCAAGTACCTGAAAAAAACAAACAGGATCTCCCTTACAATGCCTAAAAAATAAATGTGGGCTTGTACTAATTCATTTAACGTGTAGTGCCCAGGTGTCCCTGTCCTTTGAATAGTGACCTCATCACCAATCCCTCCTTCCCTTAACCTTCTTAATCGCTTTCCTGAATAATCCAAGTGTTAATTTCAGTGAACAAATCCACAGCATGCTGTCTGCTGAACCAAGGACCTCACACTGAACCACCTACTCGATTCGTCTAGACCACACCATCTCACCCTTAGCACACATTCCCATGTGCCCTTCCTCCTGCCCCTCCCCCCTCCCCATTGCTTGAGCTCCCCACTCAGGACACAGTATGACACTCGAGGTGACGTTTCCAGGCCTCTCTCCCTACTCTCCACCTAACTTCTATCCCCTCACATCACTGCATTCTAGTTCCTCACCAAGCTCTACTAGCCTGACAGAGGACAACGGTTCCATGCCTCCTGCCAAGTCCTCCAGCAATGTCACCCCCTTCTCTGGCTGTGGCCTGAAAGCCTGATGATCACATGTATTCCTAGAAACCAGGTGCTCCCTATGTCCTCTGATGGCCACCGAGTGTCGCTGTCCCTCCCAGCGCCTGTCACACTAGCCTCGGAGCGTGCTATTCCAGTCACGTGAAATGTCTGGTGGGGTTGTCAGCTGTCAGCCACTCTCATCCCTGGCCGTTACATGCCATTCTCAGTGTGAAGACTATGTCACGCTAACCTACCTCAACGTGCTAACACCCAGACGGGCCAAGTACAGACAACCCTTCCCCAGAAGCCTTTCCTAACCCCAGGAAACTAAAATGGGGCCACGCTGGAATACAAATTTAAGTCTTTTAGTTTAAAAAAAAAAAAAAAATCCCATCTGCTTGTATCCAAACACTGATGGCAGATCCATCTCTTAGGAACTAGGCTAGAGTTCTCGTTTCTGATCCTTTGATCACAATATGCCCCATATTTACCTTTCAACTAATTCACAGGCATCTTTCTTTGAATATCTTGTTTTTTTTGTATCCAGATGACTGTGAAACCACTGAAGTTTGTCACCTATGAAGAAGTACCAAAGATCAACAGTATTTCATACTTACACATGAAATTAAGTAGCCCATAAGGACTGTTACTAAGCATGTTATACCTAGGAGAGGTGCCAGGTACTGTGAAAAGAAAAAACCTGGACACGTCGGTAAAACTTGGGAGCAATAAATCTGACCCACACAAAGAGAGACAAGGCGGAGGCAGGACGGAAAGGGGAGAAAAGGGAAAGAGGAAAAAGGGGGAAATTGTGCTACTAGTAAAGACTAAACAAATATGCACCCATATTGTTAACCAAGAACCCTCTGCTCTGTCATACTGAAGCCGCTGCTGTATGTGGCTTCTAGGCTGCTCCCAAAGGCCCTGCCCTAACTGTCTGTTCTCTAGCACCTGGTACACTAGGAGATGACGACCCTTTGAGAGGTGAGGCCTATGGGCATTCGTATGTCACTGAGGAAGTGCCCTCAGCCTGTGCTGTGGTCAGTATAAAGAAAGCAGCTCGTTCTAGTACACTCCCCGCCACCAGTGCTTGCTGCATTGCTAGTGGTCCTAACGTGACCGGAGCAGCTCCATGGACTGAAGCCCCACAAGCACATGCCAAGCAAACCTTTTCCCTCAGGTATGTGTTGTGGGATCCTAACCCAGCCATACCGTTCATAACCTTAGCTGTCAGAAGACAGGATTAAACCTGAGCCAGGCACACAGATGTGCTGGTGCACAGGAATGAAGTTTCTACACAGCTGAGCTGTATGGAGTACTAGCCGTCTACTCTGAAAGTCAGATGCTTTGATTATACATTATACTTTATCTTTCTTTCTTTTTTTTAAGTTAAGTCTGGTTAAAAAACATCTGATAAAAATAGAGAGAGAAAATAATTTAGAGCACAAACTTCTCCATACGATATGCAGAATCTGAAGCTCTCAGACCACTCACCAATAAGGTTGAGACGCAAGGCCCTCTCAGTCTTCAATCTTGAACCAAAAGGTGCATAGAAATTAGACATTTTCCAAAGCAGGGCTTAGAAATCTGTCAAAAATGTCACAAAGAAAAACTTCCCAGAGGACTTTGACATTCTTTCACATGTAATAAAAAAATAAATCATAGTGACCAAGATACATAGAATGCCACAACTGTCTGCTAACATGGCAGGCCAAGTTGTCACCACAGTGCTGTTTCTGCATGCCAGTGTCCCCAGGAAAGTCTGGAGACAACCAGTGCTGTTCATGCAGACAGAGGCCTGACTGGGTGCTGACTGGGTGCTGCAGGAGCAGCACCTGAAGAGACCCGGAAACGCTCGGCCCGGTCCCTCAGCAGACCCGGTCCCTCGGCAGACCTTCCGAGTGGAAAGCCCTGCTCCCTCGGCAGACCTTCCCAGTGGAAAGCCCTGCTCTAACAAGCCCATGGTGCAGCTCGTGGCAAATAAAGCTTGTGAAATACACAGACGGGCAATGGCAAAAATTATACTGTTCAGATGTAAGTCACGTTAAAAAGAAGACAGAACCACGCTCAGTGATAAAAGAACTGCTGGAAATTTAAACTGTTTTAAGACAGGACTGCCACCATACGTCTTTACTTAAAAAATAAAAAAAAGCATACCCACTGCAAAAGAGAAAATTCAAAGCTTCTCTCCAAACCCTGCCAGCTCTCAGATGGTAGGCAAGCTAGATTGCCTCAGTCCTGGGCTGCCTTTTCTTTCCCGTCTACAGCACTCATTAAATGATCTAGTTTCCACGTCCCAGTCCACCCAACCCACAAATACCTCCAACCTGTCTTAGAACACTAGTCCCAAATTATGCAAGCGCACACTCAGCGTTTCCTTCATCATGTCGAATGCCCGGCAAGCTGAGATGCCCTCCTCACTAGTCTCCTTCCCACTCTCTCTCTGCTCAAATGTTAACTTAGTGAGGAGTCTTCCATGACGCCCATAAAATAGAAACTCCTCTCCTTTCCTCTAACCTGTGTCAACTTCTCTCCACCACACTCACCACGAACTGCTAATTACACTTACTTTTTAGTCAGCTCTGTGAGACCAGAGGCCTTTTATACCGTGGTGTAAGAACTAATGGAAAAATATTTATTAAAGCAAGAGGGAATGGACACTGAGGACCGTGCTCCTGACAAGCCGATGCCCAAGGGCACTTACCCCGGTGCCGGGCACTAAGGAGACTAGACTAGACTAGACGCTTACCTTTCCTTCTTGTCCTGCCTGTGGGACTCCCGTGTCATCTGAGCTGCTTTTCTACTGTATGGATGGATGACTTTTTTCTCCCGTCCTACCATTTTTCCTTTCAGTCCTTTAGGCTAAAACACAGGACAAGTGTTGTTAGAGACACAAGTGACTCCCGTCACAAGATGCTCCTCTGAAGATGCAATGAGCCAGAGACATAACAGGAATCAGGAGACAGGCCAAACATTCTGCTAACTCCAACCATCTTTTATTTCCCCATGATCATAATAGAACTGATCTATTCAGAAATCTCCAATAGCAGCAGACCAAGAGAAAAATCAACAGAGTCAACACCACTCAGTGATTCAGCCATGCCAGCTTAAAGAAGTTCCGAGAACAGAGGGAAGACTCGGGGCTGGAAACACTCCCTGGCTAAGGTTAAGGACGTCTCTGCTGTTAAAGAGCACAGAATTCTAACAGGCATTTCACTGTGGCACAGGAAAGAGGGTGGGGCAAAGGCACAAGCAAAATCAAAGTTGACCAAACTTAGCTGGTTCCAACCAACACCGTAAGAATTCATTCCTTAAAGGCATTATAGAATGATTTTTTTTTAAGCTATGCAATTCTGTATTTTGGCCCATCTCTATTATTTAAGGGTTAGATCTGACTTTCTATAAGAGAAACCCAAAATAAAAATGGCTTAACCAAAACAGTTTAGTCTCTTCTGGTTCACTTAGGGAGACAGGTGCCCCCCACCCTGTTAGCCCATAACCTCCCAGACAGTCTGAGAGGGCTTAAAACCTGCTCTCCTCTCTAACCCTAAGTGGAAAAGAAAACCTCAAGAAAGTTGTCCCAAACCCTTTGCCCATGTCCTACCAACCAATCTTAGTGTTACATAAAATAGATGAATACATATCATTTTTAATCTCTGAGGAAAAGAAGACTATTAGGGAGCAGGTGTAAGTCTCTCCAATAGTCACCCCTCTAAAGGCCAAATAGCTCTTGAAGCTTTTCAAGTCTGTCTATTACCTTCATTCAAGCCATATAATCAGGCAGAGGCTCTACTCCAAGGGTACACTGTTAGACCCCTCTACAAAGAAGTCACAAAGTCTGTCTACAGTGTTAATCCAGTACAGAGTTTCTTTGCCTGGTGAAAGAGATCAGCTTGGTCCTAAGCTTTAGCACAGAAAGCCCTCTCTTCCAACTCCCTTCTCCAGCATTCCTTTCCTCCCCTTCACACAGCTCCTTCTCCCCATTTTACTGAAGCTCACGTCAGTCCAGAATGCACCACACCGTAACCTAAGACTACACTTGTTATCTGTCTGCAATCCTTTCCCCTTCGCTTCTCCTTTGCTAAAACAGAGCTCAAATCAATCCTCAAAAAACCTCTCCAGGTAACTAGAATGTCCATCAGTTCCTCATTCACGCAATTCTCTTAGAGACACTGCTCATTTCTGCATTAATCTGATGAGAGAAGACACGTCCAAGTCTGAAACCCATTTGAGGTTAGCTATGTGTAAAAAAATAACTTTGAAGCCGTAATAACACACACACACACACACATACATACACACACACACACACACGGTAGAGGGGCAAATGAGAAAAAGAGATTAAACATCAAACAGACACATGGTGGAAGGAGAGAAGAGACTCCCGCAAACTGTCCTCCGATATCCACACGTACATAAAATCAATTATAAACATAAATTCGGATACTGTGAATGAGCTCTTTATACTGCTATACATAAATCGTTTAGAACACTCTTAAGTAACTACTGTCTTCAAATGCAAACAAAACAGCACTGCTGCCCAGTCGGAATGGGACTAAGATCAGAACAAGCCACGGAAGGGCTGCGGACCGGGGCACCCGTGGGTGACTGTGCCCTAGCGGGGGTGGGGGGGGGTGGAGATCTGTGCTTGCCCCAGGGCAGAGGTGGGTGGGTCCAGAAAGGGGTATTAGTTAAGGCCTTCAGGAAACTGGGAGCAGTGGGCAACACCATCTGCAGCGAGCCGAGGAAGCACTAGAGCTCGCCTACCCTGGGGCAGGCACGCACGACCCAGCCCCGTCCCGCACGGCCACTACGAGACCCGGAGTCTCCCGGTCCGAGCTTGAACTTCCCGCTCGCCCGACCAGAGCCTCCAGGAGAACCTAAAGGGCCGCCCACCATGGCGATGTCTTGGCCACCGAGGCCCCGCGAAGTCCTGACGCGACAATTTCACCGAGGGCAGCCGCAGCCGCTCCGGAGTTCACTTCTTTCCAAACACACGTGGGTCCTGGGGGAAACAGATTGGGGCGGACAGGAAGGGGAGGAGCCGGTGCTTCCTCTAAAGCGTCCCCCAGAAACTGAAGCGCAGTGATTTTCCGCCCGCCTTGGCTTTACTGCCCCGGAGCTGTACAAGAAGCCTAGTTTGTCTGTCTTGTGTTTCTGGCTGAAAGTTTCAGCTGGCCTTGAGTATCTGCCAGCAGGCAGCTCTCCAGGGGCGAGCATCTTGTTCCGAGATATGGTCACCGGACCTAGAGGTGTCTGTCTCCCAGAGTGGTGGAAAATCAGCCTTCGCTTTTCCCCGGATTCTCTCTTTTTCTTGCTATTCATAAAGCCTGCCTTTCTAGCCTCGTTGTTCTGTTTTTGAACAGCACGGTAGAATGCCATAGAGAATCGTACGGTAGTAATTATTAATCAAATGCCTAGCGCATGCTACGCATTGAAGGTACTTAGAAACTTTTCCCGCTCTTTGTATAATTCCTATCCGTAGTGGGACATAAAGTGTCTCCCATGAAGAAGTATGGAGAGGGTCCTGGAAAGTATTGATCTAGCATTGGAGGGGAATATAAAGACAGAGAAAAAAAAAGGAGGGAAGTCATTGGAGAATTGATGGAGAGAAGAAGGTTTATGGGACATATGGGGATGGGAGATCCGGGAAAGGGGAAAGCATTTGGAATGTAAACAAAGAATATAGAAAATAAAAATATTAAAAAAAAGAAGTAAGTATCTCAAATACTATTATGATATAAGTTACACCATAGACTAACTGGATTTAACAAACACAAAGAAAGGGGAGGAGATGAAGGGAGAGAAGGAAGGGGAGGAAAGGGGGGATATGGGGGGAGTGTTAGGAGAGGGTTATGGGAGAAAAGGGAGGGGAGGAAGATCACGGCAATGAATGGATTCCTTGTACCCTATCAGACCACGCTGAAATAAAACTAGAATCCAATAGCAAGAGAAACTACAGGACTTAACACTAATACCTGGACATGCAATGATACAATTTTAAATGTACACTGGGTCACTGAAGAAATCAAGGAGAAAATTAAATTCCTAGAAACAAATGAAAATCATAGGCACTCTAGGAGCTAGCTAGCCAAAGCTTCCTAAGAGGAAAGTGAGTATTTACAATAAAACAAAATGAGAGTCTCCTAGTAAACTAACAATTCATCTTAAGGTTCTAGAAAAATAAGTCACTCCCAAACCCAGTAGCTGGATAAATAAATAAATAAATAAATCGATGGATTGATCATGATTAAAGTGGGACTTAATGAAATAGAAACCAACAAACCCTCGATACATAGAAATAGCCAAAGCAGAGGTTTTCACAATTGCTAACAGTTGATAACTGTTAGCATTTTGTCTAAGCTCCACCCCGCAATTACCTGGCAATAGCCAGGAAGGCCTGACACCTTATAAAAGGGGCTGCTCCAATCCTATTCCATTGATCTGCCTGCCTGACATTGTACCAATACCATGCAGTTTTTTATCACTATTGCTCTGTAGTAAAGTTTGAGGTCTGGGATATTGAATCCCCATGAAGTTCTTTTACTGTTGAGAATAGTTTTAGCTATCCTGTGTTTTTTGTTATTCCAGATGAATTTGAGCATTGCTCTTTCTAACTCTATGAAGAACTGGGTTGGGATTTTGATGGGGATTGCCTTGAATCTGTAGATTGCCTTTGGCAATATGGCCATTTTAACTATATTAATCCTGCCAATCCATGAGCATGGACGATTTTTTCATTTTCTGAGATCTTCTTCGATTTCCTTCTTCAGAGATCTGAAGTTCTTGTCATATAGGTCTTTCACTTGTTTGGTTAGAGTCACCCCAAGATCCTTTATATTGTTTGTGGCTATTGTGAAGGGTGTCATTTCCCTAACTTCTTTCTCAGTTTGCTTATCCTTTGAGTATATAAAGGCTACTGATTTGCATGAGTTAATTTTATAACCTGCCACTTTGCTGAAGTTGTTTATCAGCTGTAGGAGTTCTCTGGTGGAGTTTTTTGGGTCACTTAAGTATACTATCATGTAATCTGCAAATAGTGATAGTTTGACTTCTTCCTTTCCAATTTGTATCCCTTTGACCTCCTTATGTTGTCTAATTGCTCTAGCTAGGACTTCAAGTACAATATTGAAAAGATATGGAGAGAGGGGGCAGCCCTGTCTAGTCCCTGATTTTAGTGGGATTGCTTCAAGCTTCGCTCCGTTTAGTTTGATGCTGGCTACGGTTTGCTGTACACTGCCCCCCCTCCCTCTCTTGCTCCTTTCTTGCTCCAGCACTTTCCTTCCTGCTCCTGCTCTTACCCCATTCCCTGCCCTGTCTCTCCACGTGTACCTGGCCAATCTTTACTTCTCTCCTGTCCCCTCCTATCCTCCCTCCCCTCCTCCCTCCCCCTCCCCCTCCTTTTCCTTCCCCTCTCCTGCCCCTCCCCTTCCCTACCCCCTCTGCCTTTCTCTGCCTGCCTCTACTACCCTCTTAACTCCCCTCTCCCCTCCCCTCCTCATGCCCTGAGTAAACTCTATTCTATTTATACCGTGGGGTGACATGGTCCCTCAGAGGAAAGGGCCCTGTGCCCACAGAGGCACCTTTCACCATACCTGACGACACCTCCATAGAACATATCCCCCCACCTCTCTTTATCTTTTTATAAATGAATAAATAACAAGATTGATAAACCCCCTAACCAAACTAGCAAAAAGAATGCGAAAGAAATCCCAAATTAATAAAAGTAAAGTTGAAAGTGAGACTTGTAACAAGACTCTGGTGAAATCCAATCATAGACTACTTTGACAATTTTATTCCAGAATGCTAATAAACATCAAAGAAGTTGATGTCCTTCTAAATGTGTATGACACACCAAGAGCCCTGGAAATATAATACATTAAATGTGTTCATTGTGCATAATAAGAATAAAGCAGGAATTAAAATCTCACCCAAAGAAAAGTCCATATTCAGAAGTACTCATGGCTGAACGCTACCAAACTTTTAAGAAAGTCTTGATACTAACACTTGTTAAATCATTTCTTAAATTAGAAAATGAAGAAGTACTTAATTCATTCTTTGTACACAGTATATCTTGACTAAACTTGGATAAAGATATAGCAGTGGCAGACTAATTTTCCTGATGAACAAAGCTGCAAAGCTGCGGAAAAACTGTGAACAAAATTGTTAGGATTCTGTCTAAGCTCAACCCCACAGTTACCTGGCAATAGCCAGGTAGGCCTGGTCCAGATAAAAGGGGCTACTCGGCCCCTCCCCTCCTCTCCTGTTCTCACTCTCCTAGCCTCTCTCTTGCCCCTCTTGGGCTCTCCTCCCCTCACCCTTCTCTCCACGTGGACAGGTCGGCCTCTGCTTCTCTACTCTCTCCCTCTCTCTGCCTTTCTCTGCCTCTACTACCCACTTAACTCCCATCCCATGCCCTGAATAAACTCTATTCTATACTATGCCTTTGTATGTCTGGTCCCTCAGGAGGAAGGAATGTCTCAGCATGGGCCCCCCGCTGAGGCACTCCCTTCCCCCACACTGCCATAAAACATATTCTCGGGCCGGGCAGTGGTGGCGCACCCTTTAATCCCAGCACTTGGGAGGCAGAGGCACGCGGATTTCTGAGTTTGAGGCCAGCCTGGTCTACAGAGTGAGTTCCAGGACAGCCAGGGCTACACAGAGAAAGCCTGTCTCAGAAAAAAAAAAAAACAAAAAAACAAACAAACAAACAAAAAAAAACATTTTCTCTTACCTATTTCTCTTTTTATGATCACAACAAAAATAATTGCAAACCCAATATAATTAAAACACATTACATAGTTAAGATGTATTCAAAATATGTACTACAATTCAAAAATACATTAAGACAATCATACACCTAACCAAGTACACAAATCAATGAATATAATACACTATGCAAATAAACAAAAAGACAGAAATAATAGGACCCAGGCAGCTGAGGTGCCTATTTCCTGTAACAAAGCAGACCCAACCTTCAGGTTCTCCCAGCATTCCTCAGTCCCTCCCTGTTTCAGGGCTGCCTGACCACCTCACTCTCCACCCTGAACTGTCCAGCCCAGGGCCAGGCTGTTCTTCCTCCAGAAGCTCTTCCTATATAATCCAGACATTTCAGTCTTCCCCCACCCACAGCCCCCTCTCCCTCTCCTTGCCCCCCAGCATCTTCTTTCTCCCTGCCTGCACAGATCTTTCTTTCTTTCTCTTCCCTTTCTCCTGTTTCTGTCCCCATGGAGACTTCCCTGGCTTCACTTCTTCAGCCAGTGAACCCACTGGAGAGAGAGCTGCTTCCCAATAAACCTTCCTTTATGCACTTCAATTTGGATCATTTCATGGGCATAGAAGAACTTAAGAAATATGATCAGCAAAAAGACATTTAACAAAGCTCAATGATCAAACAAGTGAAATGAATGACAACAATTCAGTGGTAAAAGAATATTTTTAAAAGTCTCTAGGACTTTCTAGTAAAAGTAATAGAGAAACCAGGAACAGAGTCAACAAAACTCAAAATGATAAATAATATATACAACGAACATATTAGCAACACTTTAGTATGGAGGAGGAGAATTAAGAGTACTTTCTCTAACATCTGGAACAAAACAAGGAGGCCCCTTGTTGGCATTTATTCAATACAGTGCTTTAAGTCTTAACTAGAGCAATAAGACAAGAAGAAGGTACAAACGCTATAAAAATAGTAAAGAAAAAGTCAAATGATCTGTATTGACAGATTATATTATCTGTAGCCAAAAGATCTTATAAACTCTACCAGAAAAATAGACACTTTCAGTAAATGTGCCAGATATAAAGCTGATATATAAAAAAGCCAAAGCTCGCATATCTACAAATAATCAACTCACTGGGAAAAATTTAGGAAAATATTCCATTCATAATAACTTCCAAAAATATAAAGTACTTCAGAACAACCCTAACCAAGGGAGAGAAAGATCTCTACATTCAAACTTCAAGATACCTGAAAAAAATCAGAAAACAAAGAAGAGAGACATAGAAAAACTTTCCATACTTCTGTGATGACAGGAACATAGCACAGACAATAGCCAGAACAATACTACTGGGGAAGAGCATGATACCTAACCCCAAATTACATCACAATGCTGTTGCAAAAAAGAGAATATGGCACAAAGACAATGCTGATAGGTGAGACACTACAGAGGACCCAGGAATTACCCTACACAGCTATGGCCATGGGCATTTTGATAAAGTTATTAAAGCAGACAATCGGGAAGATGGATAGAAGACAGATTTCAACAGTGGAGATATCAAAGTGCAAAAAATGCAGAAAAACGCAATCAGGTCTGTATCTTTCACTTTGTGATGTGATATGAAAACCATTTCAAAGTGAGCCAAAAACCTTTACTTAAAACCTGAAATGCTAAAACCTCTGGAGGAAAACATAGGAAACACACTTCATGATATAAAGATAGGTACGAAGCTTCTTATGTGGACTTCAGTAGCATAGGTGCCAGGAATTAATAAATCAAACTATATGAAATTTAAGTTTTTGCACTACAACAATAGCCAGCAGCAGAATGAAGAGACAGATTACAGGATGGGAGAATGATCTGCCAGCTATCCTTCAGACACAGACAGGGAAGCTAACTGTATCTTGACAGCTAGTGATGACTTGCATATCTGCTGTGGCCACGTCCATGAGGGTAAGCCAATGGAGAGCCCTGTTGGCTAACGTTGCTCTCAGTTCATTATAAAGGATGAGGAGCTAGAAAGTATAACTATAGGTTTTCCCACCTCACTCCAGTTCCTGAATAATGACTTGGAGGTTATTTACCTGTCGACCAATACCTAGGCCAACCTCTCTTCTCTGCCTCATACTTTTGACTTTCCCTGAGTCCAGGTGGTGAAAGTTCCCATGCCTGTCTGTTTCCCAGAGTTCCTTTCCTTCTGCTGGTTGTCCCTGCTTCTAATGCTGCCTCAATTTATTGTCATTGATTTTTATTTTGATGGATCAAAAGGTCCCTTTAACAGGGAAGGAAGGACAGAGACAGATCTTCACACATGCATATAAACATTATCCTTACAAGAAAGGGGTAAAGGTGAGGCGGAAATGAGGGGCCCATGCTCTTTAGCCTGCTTCCTGCTGTCTGGGGCCATTGTCATCTTTGGGACCCTGCTGACCCTCACTACCACAAGGGCACATTCAGGAGGCATGAGTCTCAGGTTCTGTAGCTAGCAGTTAGTATCTTGTAACAGTAACAGATTAATCATTTGATTAGAGAATTTTTTTAAAATTTGTCATTGGAGAAATGTAGAGAAGACATTTATGAAGCAGGGTGCAATAGTAAATGCAGGAAAAAGAGAAGGAGGGGTGTCAGGAAGAGCGATATCCACTTCCACATGTGCTTCGCTAAGGCTCAGGGGTTGGAGGCATTAAGTTGGTCCTGTTTGAAGTTGTTGGATTTTTTTTTTTTTTTTTTTTTTTTTTTTTTTTTTTTTTTTTTTTTTTTTTTTTTACTATACCCAGTTGATTGACATAGAAGCAGCATTCCTTTTGCGGGAAGAGACAATGGCCACCTGTGTCAGCTGTAAGAAGATCTGGTCCCTGTCCAGTCCCTGTTGGTTTTGGAGTACCACTGCAGTCAGGGAGTGAATTTGTCCTTGAAAGGTGAGTGTGGTCTGGGCCACCAGCTAGAGGTCCTGGATGAACTGGGAAGAAAACTGATGATACAGGGTCAGGAAAGTGTCGGTCCTGCTGTCCCAGCAGTGACACCAAGACGGGCAAGATTTGAACTGCGCTTTATTCTGCTGGGCAGCTATTGAGACTACAACCAGAATTGCTAAGCACTCTCTCTGTGTATCACCCCCAACTGGAGGGAGGGAAATACTAATGGCTGCCCTCAGGGACCTAGTGACAGCAGGATATGTCATCAGCTAGGTGCCAAAACATAACACATTTGTTGAAAAGGCTATCTTTTTTCCACTGAATGTTTTCCGCTCCTTTGTCGAAGATCAAGTGACCATAGGTGTGTGGGTTCATTTCTGGGTCTTCAATTCTATTTCATTGGTCCACTTGCCTGTCACTGTGCCAATACCATGCAGTTTTTAACACTTTTACCAACCCTACATCTGATAGAGGGCTAATATCCAATATATACAAAGAACTCAAGAAGTTAGACCCCAGGGAACCAAATAACCCTATTAAAAATGGGTTACAGAGTTAAACAAAGAATTTTCACCTGAAGAAATTCGGATGGCTGAGAAGCACCTTAAGAAATGCTCAACATCATTAGTCATTAGGGAAATGCAAATCAAAACAACCCTGAGATTTCACTTCACACCAGTCAGAATGGCTAAGGTTAAAAACTCAGGAGACAGCAGGTGTTGGCAAGGATATAGAGAAAGAGGAATGCTACTCCACTGCTGGTGGGATTTTAAGATGGTACAACCACTATAGAAATCTGGCGGTTCCTCAGAAAACTGGACATGACACTTCCGGAGGACCCTGCTATACCTCTCCTGGGCATATACCCAAAGGATTCCCCGGCATGCTGTAAGGACACATGCTCCACTATGTTCATAGCAGCCTTATTTATAATAGCCAGAAGCTGGAAAGAACCCAGATATCCCTCAATGGAGGAATAGATACAGAAAATGTGGTATATTTACACAATGGAGTACTACTCAGCAATTAAAAACAATGAATTCATGAAATTTTTAGGCAAATGGTTGGAACTGGAAAATATCATCCTAAGTGAGGTAACCCAATCACAAAAGAATACACATGGAATGCAATTTCTGATAAGTGGATATTAATTAGCCCAGAAGACACAATTAGCTTAACAAATAACTCCCATGAGGAAGTAAGGAGAGGGCCCTGATCCTGGAAAGGCTTGATCCAGCATTGTAGGGGAGTACCAGGACAGAGAAAAAGGAGAGAGGTGATTGGAGAATGGGTGGAGAGAAGAAGGCTTATGGGACATATGGGGAGGGGGGAACCGGGAAAGGGGAAATCATTTGGAATGTAAACAAAGAATTTAGAAAACAAAGGAAAAAAAAAAGAAAACCAGGACACATTTCCACTGTCCCTATTCACACGCCCTCTCTATCCCCTTATAACAAGCCAGTTCCTCATTCTCCTTTTCCCTCCACTCTCCCCCAGATGCAGCCTCTGCATCACCCCCTCCCTCAATAAACCTTCCACATGAGATCTGTCTCATGGCGTGACTTTGTGATGCCTGCCACTTAGATTGTAGCACTAAGATCCAGAATGCATAAAGAACAGCAACAATTAAGCACAAAAGACCAGCCTGTAGTTCAGCAAATAGTCCAACCAACAGACCATTTTTAAAGAAGAAATATAAATGGCCAGTAAGTACTTTAGAAAAGTCTTCAATGTCCCCCGGCCATTGTGGAAATATTTCTTCACTTCAGTCTTAGTCCTGCCTGTGAAATCTCATGGGGACTTTTTTTGGTTTTTAATTTCTCTTCTGTTGTTGATCAGTTTTTTCTTTTTTCTTTTATTTCTATATCTACCTTTCTGTGGAATTATTTTACAATTTGTGTTGTTTCCCAGACACTGGCACTCCCTTACACATTCCTGACACATCTTCTGAGCCCCCTTTACATTTCCAGCTGGCATTTTTATTATCTGGTTATGGAACATTTTGCCCTCCATCTTCTAGCCCTTCTAAAATTTTCCATCTCTATTTAATTTTTCCTGCCATACAGGAGGCTTCTAGGGTGACTTTCTTTTTACTATTTTGTTTTATAAATAATCATTTCAGCATATAATTTTTCTGTTGTCATCTTGATTTCCTTAATATCTCTGTGTGTGTGTCTCTCTGTCTCTGTCTCTGTCTCTGTTTCTGCCTCTCTCTCTCTCTCTCTCTCTCTCTCTCTTTCTCTCTCTCTGTGTGTGTGTGTGTGTGTGTGTGTGTGTGTATGTGAAACCCTGAGCCACCATGCTGTGGCAGGTTGTAGGAACGCTCAGACATCCCTCAAACAGCATCCCATTGTTTTGTTTCTGTGTGAATGTTTAGCAGGCTTGGCAAATTGGATTTCAGATGAAAAATAAAACAAAACAAATCATTGACTCACTACAGAGCAGTGTGCATGGCATCAGTTGGGGGCCCCTGAAGGCATAACAGCCAGCAGGGAAATGAACCAAAATGGAGAGAATGGAAAGTTGGTACAATTGGACTTGGTCAGTCAGACTGGATTAAAACTTCAAGAGAGTCTGACCTGTAATTGAATTTTCTTGGACCGGGCAGCAGGGGTGGGCAGGAATCTCCTCCACAAGACAATTCTTGTAACCAAGCTTCAGGGGTAGCTATGTTGAAATTCCCTTGCAAAGTACCCCAGGGCAGCAAAGTACCTGAGACTTCTATCATAAGAATGAATTCTAGTGAGTGGCAAACAGTGATCTGGGATAGGACCTGAGAAAAGATTTGACCATGGATTCTATTAAAGGTGGATAGAAAGAACACAGGGCCATTTCACATTGATGAGTTCTAATCACTGAGAGAGAGAGAGCACACGATTAGAGCCTAAACAATTCTCATGATTTGGGGGAAATTCAGGTGGATGCTGCTTGCTCCTGATAGAATAACAAAGGCTCGCCAGGTGGTTTGACTGTGTTCATTCCAGCATCCCTGTTTACCGGGCATTATTCTTCCTTCCATTGAAGGAAACCTCCCTGTGTTTTAATAATTCTGGTTTTTCCAATGCTTACTCTGCATTGGATGCCCTATAGCCATCCATCTTTCCTTTGGAAATGGCATTCTTTCTATCCTAGAAGTTGCTAAGTCAGCTGGGTTGGCTGCTCACCCAGTGCTGCGATCACATAGCTTTCTATATTTCTGTCTCTTCTGGGAACAGGCTTACACGGAAAGCACTGTGTCACTCTAACTATTCCCCTAGTGTTGGAGCACAGTCCAAGCATGGAGCTGTGTGAGGAGAATTCTGAGTGCTCGTGAGAAAACTCTAAGAAAACAAGACAAGAGTCTTGTGACCTCAGCTTTTATAAACCATGGAATTGTTCCTGGAATGTGTGTTTGTGCCCCTTCCATGTGTAGCCCATAAGAGTGAGATTACTTCAGATTAGTTGTTACAAGTGAATATAGTTATTTGTTTATATGTCTCTATAGAAAAAGATATTTTTGCCGAGTGTAGCTTGTCCACCCTGTGTGACTTGCCTTTGTGATTGGACACTTTACTCATGTGACCCCTCTCAACCACTGGAGTATAAATTGTCTGATGCTCTGAGTAAAGCTGGTATTGCAGGAGACTTTAATCTGCCTCAATTATCTACTCCATCCTCCCAGGTCTGCCCCGACAGCACAACACACTAGTCCACAATTATTTCTTTGCTGTAACGTAATATTGTCCATTGGCATTTTAAAAGTAATTTCATATCCCTTGCTAGATGTAGGGGCTTGAATGAAAATGACCCCCATAGGCTCAAAGGGAGTGGCACTATTAGAAAGTGTTTCTTTGTTGGAGTAGGTGTGGCCTTGTGGGAAATGGTGTGTCACTGGATATGGACTTGGAGATTTCAGATGCTTAAACCAGGCCTGCTCTCTCTCGGTGTCTGTGTTTGCCTGTCTGTCTCTCTTTCTCTCTCTCTCCCTTCTCTCCCTCTCTCTTCTTGGTGCCTATAGATCCATACGTAGAACTCTCAGCTACATCTCCAGCACCATGTCTACCTGTGTGCTGCCATGCTTCTTGTCATGATGAAAATGGACTAAACCTCTGAACCTGTAAGCCAGCCCCAATTAAATGCCTTTCTTTATAAGAGTTGCCTGTGGTCTTGGTGTCTTTTTATAGTAATAGAAACCCTATTTACGATACTAGGCTAGCAATATGTATCTTTACACTTTGTAATATACATGGCTATAGAGAAATAGATACTGATATAGACAGATTGGTGGATCAATAGATACATCTGTCCCAATTACTCATGGGGTTCATGCTTTTCAACTTTTGAAACTTTCTGATGTCACAGATTTACTCCCCAGTGCTAATTTTCTTTGGATTTGTAACATTAAACTAACCCTGTTGATGGAATCAGCAACCTGATCCTCTCCTTTGTGCTACAGAAAAATTTCAAAGTAACCACATTTGCGTCTTTCCGGACAGGGATTCTGAAAACAGCTAATTCAGTCTGTCCTCTAAGAAGAGAACACTGGAGGAAGGCCGCCCTCTGCTGGTGACGAGTTGCAGGCGGCGCTTGTAGAGCACACTTTAACCTGGTCCTGTTCCCTTTAGCTGCCGACATCACTCTGTCAACCAGCCAAGTCCGCAGAAGCAGCAAGGAGCCACAACACACCACCAGACGTTTTTGGTGCATTTCTCTCTATGCAGTCCGGACAAATAGAGCTAACTACACAATGTAAGGCAAACCAATACATGCATTATTGAAGAATCCTTCATCACACGTCTTTTCACGTGCTTGCTTTAGCAGAACAACCTTTTACCTGTGTCAACCTCAGTGAAGCATTCCTTTATGTGTTTGCCACAACAAAACACCATCCAACACAACTGACTTTCCAAAGAACGCTTAACTTTCCACTGCAGAGAAGACCTTTATATTTTCTCATAAAATGGTCCTGTATTATATCTAAATAAAATAGTAATTTTCCTTATAGCCTGGCTATTATCTTTTCTTTCTGGAAAGTGAAAAGAGTCTTTTAATGGAACTAGAGGAAACATTTTAACTAGTTAAAGACTTGCTCCTATGTATTGGTCTTATGGTTACTTAACTGCAGACTGGGGCATTTAACCCAAAGGCATGCTAATGCCCAAATCCCAAATTTACATATCCAAATAATTTAAATTATAGCACAAGGAAGTCCTTTACTAGCCATTTAGAACTTGCTTTATTTACATATATGGAGAAAGGAGCCCAACGTTGTGTAACCATAGATACCACACGGAAGACCAATGCTGAGCTATAAAAGGCTACAAGCCACTTCAACTCTTCAGAGCTTTCCACACCATTCTGCTGTGGTGCATCACTTATATGCCTGGCTCCAAACTGCCTGTCAGATGTCCCCATCTCCACATCTGTCCTCGTGGATTAGGAAGACATCATACCCCAGGGAACCAAATAACCCTATTAAAAAATGGAGTACAGACCTAAACAAAGAATTTTCACCTGAAGAAATTCGGATGGCCGAGAAGCACCTTAAGAAATGCTCAACATCATTAGCCATTAGGGAAATGCAAATCAAAACAATCCTGAGATTTCACCTCACACCAGTCAGAATGACTAAGGTTAAAAACTCAGGAGACAGCAGGTGTTGGCGAGATTGTGGAGAAAGAGGAACACTCCTCCACTTCTGGTGGGATTGTAAGATGGTGCAACCACTATGGAAATCAGTCTGGAGGTTCCTAAGAAAACTGGACATGACACTTCCGGAGGACCCTGATATACCTCTCCTGGGCATATACCCAAAGGATTCCCTGGCATGCAATAAAGACACATGCTCCATTATGTTCATAGCAGCCTTATTTATAATAGCCAGAAACTGGAAAGAACCCAGATGTCCCTCAGTGGATGAATGGATATAGAAAATGTGGTATATATACACAATGGAGTACTATTCAGCAATTAAAAACAATGAATTCATGAATTTTTTAGGCAAATGGTTGGAACTGGAAAATATCATCCTAAGCAAGGTAACACAATCACCAAAGAATACACATGAAATGCAATTTCTGATAAGTGGATATTAATTACCCCTGAAGCTCTGAATACTGAAGATACAATTAGCATATCAAATGATTCCCATGAAGAAGGAAGAAGAGGGCCCTAATCCTGGAAAGGCTTGATCCAGCATTGTAGGGAAGTATCAGGACAGAGAAAAGAGAGGGGGAAAGAGGAGAATGGATGGAAGAGAGGACTGATGGGACATATGGGGGGGGACAGGGAAAGGGGAAAGCTTTTAGAATGTAAACAAAGAAAATAGAAAATAAAAATATAGAGAAAAAAAAGAAGGAAGATATCATACATGCTGTGAGTTGATCTGCCAAGGCTTCTCCCACATAAGCTGTGTGTTAGCACCACCTCGTGGTCATAAAGTAAACACCCAGAACCCACTATACAACCTGAATATATTTAAACATAACAAAAACAAAACACTAAAACATTCTGCTGTCTTTTTTTTAAAATTAATTAGATCTATATGCACCTACACCTACGTGGAAAATCCCATAGGCCTGTTAAGCGTAAAGCAATGCATAGCAAATATCACTTACACCTGTATGAGGAGTGAAGCTGGGTAAGTACTCACACATGCTCAAAAGTCTATCTGGAGGCAACTGCAACAAACTGTTCGTAGTCTGAAAGATTAGGACCCAGAGAGGGAGGGCTCAGAAATGGTCTTTTTATTTCTCTGCAATATTTGAGTTTAGAGACAATTTGTACTCCAGGTTCTTTCCATTTGAAAACTAGATGGAGAAGAGTTGACCTTTCTCATCACAGTGAACACGGCTGGGTGTTAAAGATAGGTTGATGCAAATGGGAATGTGTGAGTTGTAGGTTGAGGGTGTCTTAGTCCCTGTTCTGTGAACAGACACCATGACCAAGGCAACTCTTATCAAAGAAAGCATTGAATTGGGGGCTGGCTTACCGGACTAACTGGAGGGTTAGTCTAATATCTCGTTGGGGAGTGTGGTGGTAAGCAGGCAGGCTCAGTGCTGAAGAAATATTTGAGAGCTTTTCTTTCGGATCCACAGGTAGCAAGAAGAAAGAAAAAAAAAAAACAACAGGGCTTGGTGTGTGCTTTTATAACCACAAAGCCCACTCCTAGTGCCACGCCTCCTCCAACAGTGCCACACCTCCTAACCCCTTCCAAATAGTTCATCAACTGGGTGGGGAGGGGCTAAACGCATAAATATGGGAGTCTCGCTGCAAGTGGCAAGATGGTCAGCTGTTAGGAGCACTTACTGCTCTTTCAAAGGACCAGAGTTAGGTTCCAAACTTTAGGTTGGGCATCTTCCAACCGCATGTAACTTCAGTTTCAAGGGACCACATGCCGTCCTCTGGTCCCCATAGGAACCTGCACACATGGATACACACACACACACACACACACACACACACACACACACACACACAATGATTCACTGACACATGTACGTAAATAAATAGCAAATCTTAATGGAAAAACATAAGACAAAATATAAGTCATGGTACTGTATCTATACTATATCTATTGCTTCTACAATGAGGTGGGAGTCTGAGACAGGAGAATTTCCAGGACCTCACAGGCCAATGAATTTGGTATGCACAGCCATGAAAAACAAAAATATCCCACCTCAAACACGGTAGAAAGACAGGACTAATATTTGGATTGCCTTTGACCTCCACATGTGGAGTGTGGCACCAGCACTCACACTCACACACACGTATTCTACAGATATACTTTCTCATCATTCTCTCAATCTCAGTCTCTCTCTGCACACACACGCACACACGCACGAGCACAAACACACACACACTCACTGGTGAAAAAGCACTTTGACATGCAAAAAAGGAAGTTGAATTTGTTCTTTAAAATTAAAAACCATTTCTGTTTAAGAGTAGCTCTGCTAAGCACACCTGTGCATCGGAAGAAAACAATCAGTAATTCAGATAAAGTGTGCTAAGTTATCGTTACTGTCAAATTTGAAGAAAGTTATAAACCTAATACTCTGCATACCTTCAGCAATTTATGAAGAAGTATTAAATTTCTAAATTGTATTTTGGGTTTGGGGAGTAATGAACATATTGTGTGAATCTTACTGGCTTTTGCCTGGATTGTGTTCTCTCAAAATCCGTGTGTGGAAGTTCTCATTAATGATGCCC